>NC_090442.1:128769040-128781540 GCF_031143425.1 Pleurodeles waltl
TCCGTCAGTGCATCCCAACCCTAACCTACAGCACCCCATCACTCAAATACCAGGAATTACACAATGCTCCGTTTCTCATTCCATACCAGCTGCCTTTCTGTTATTCCAGCACTGGGCCAGGACACAGCTCTGTCTATACCCCCAATGCTGATCTGAAGCGCCCCAATATTGTTGTACTGGGGTTCACATACAACTCTGCTAATGCACCTTCTGCTGTGCCCATGCTGTTCCACACTCTGACTTATGTTCGAGGACATGGGGAGCCAATTAAATCTATTCTTAGCTGCCATCTTCATTTGTGAGGGTCTGTTTCACCTATCTCACTTTGTTCTTTCCTTTAGTCTGTTTACTCTCAATGTTTTCTTTTACCCCCACTTTTCACCTTCCAGCTCTTAAAATCCACGTTAACAGTTTTGCTCTCTTTTAACTGTTTATTTCTACTCCTCCCCTTTTTTTTTTATTTCCCCCATCCTCTTGTTACCTCCTCTTTCAAACACTTGGTTATTTCTTTCCTTGTTTTGTTCCTCTCTTCTTTCTTCATCAGGCTTTAATTATTTCAGTATTTTTTCTCCCCCCTTCATTCTTTCTTTGTCCTGTTTATCTGCTCTTTCCTTTGACTCGGTATGCGACCTTCCACATTTTTTAAAAATCATTCTTCTTTCCTTTCTCTGGTGTTTTTCTTATCTTTATTTATCAATTCACGTTTTACTATATATCCCTCTTTTTCACATCTCTATGTGGAAGCCACAAGTTACTTGTCGGGAACCCAAAGTGTCAAAGTGGTTTTCCCATTCTGTGTCTCTGGGAAATGTGTCAGTACATACATGCCCTGGTTCTTTTGCTGCTTGTTTCTGTCACCATCTCTTTTTTTCTCTAATGTAATATTTTTTATTTCTTTTCACATTTCTTTCATTATATTATCCTCTTTATCGTTCGTTCACTAACTTCCTACCCTTTTTTCTTTTGTCTCACACGTTTGCTCTATTTCCTCTCTTAGTTGTGCTTTCATTTTCTTGTTCTTTCTTTCTATTCTTTCTTTATTTCTTTGCAACCCCTTCAGTTTGCAACCCCTTCAGTTTCTTCCGTTTGTCTCTTGTATTAATTTCACTTCTCTTTTTCTGCCACATCCTTTTTCTCTCCTGAGGCCTAGTTATCAATGGAGCAACAGGTGCAGTGGCACTGGGGCCGAGAGACCTACAGACCTCACTCAACTCTAATTACTGCTCTGTTATCCTACCAAAATTGCAGTCAACCATTTTCCTTTCTTACTCCAGGGCCCATGACGTCACTACTAGGCCACTTGTCCTCTCCATCTTTTCTCCAGACTTCCTCTTTCCTTTCACCCTCCAATCCGTCCCAAATGATATTTTTTTGATGGTGTTTTGAGCATTACACTCTAATGCCAAACCTTTATTTCTGATAAAGGTTTTTATGATAATTGTATATGCTTTAAGATAGAGGAAGAAGGTAAATGTAAGTGCTTTGGTTAAATGCTGGGCCACTGGAATTATATGGCAGGAACAGACAAAATGATGAGGCAAGGATGACCAATTTATGCGGCAAAAAGAGTCCCTTTAAGAATTTACAATGCCAATATCTCTAACTCAAGAAGATGGGAGACCTATTGCATTGCAAATGCTATTGTACATCATTGCTGGTAACCCTGCCTGATGCACTTATGTGATTATTTTTGGTAAATGTGCATAGGGTGCAACCTGCTGTCTGAAGTGGTAACTATTTTTATGCTTATATTAGTAGCTCAAGATGATTCCAATGAATACAAGTTCTTATTACACAAAAAGTTTTGAGGCCCCTGGTTTAGACACACTTCACTGTCAGCATACACAGATGTTACGCCACTACTGAATGCAGAGACATTAGAAACACGGCAGCTACAGACATCCCTGAGAAAGGTGATGCTTAGCTACCTTATGTTGAAGAGTCAGATAGCACTGCAACAGTGCCAGATCCAGCTGGAATTCCATATGAGGGGCTTTACTGATAGAGTGAAGGTCTCAAGTTCTTGCAGATTTCAAGGGTTTTCGGAATTAATACAATCAATGCACAAGACTGAAGGTGCTCCGATGGAGCACCTATCAAAAACTTGATTACGAGGTTCAGATTCCTCAGTTGGGGAAGTCAGTCTGCACATTTTTCAGAAAGTGGGAAATGAGGAGGAGATGGAACAAATACACTTGTTCTGGAGATAGAAGAAAAGTAGAGATAGCTAGCAAGTATTTCATTCCTATCAATAAATCATTCAGAGAACCTCCTTTATTTCCTGCAAGAGAATAATGTGGAAGAAGGGCATTAATTCACCAAGACTGTTGGTTCTACTTACCCTGATAAGGTGTATTTTCCTGAGGTACGCTTTTCAACCTGTAAGCCCAAAGGAAGAGCAGGGTTAAACACTGCAGCAGCCACTAGGCTCTGGATGTGAAAGTAGGTTGTCACATCCAAAAAGGAACGGAACTGAGCTCAGTGAGGTCTGAGAACCAATGCCAGAAGTGTGTGGACGGCCTCTACAACTGTCTTTTCTGATGTTTTGTATCTCTCTGAAAAGGGGTGGCACAAGGAAGACATGATGAAGAAGAAATGCATAACCCAAAAGCTGAACATAGTCCTTGTCTAGGAAATACTAGGAACACAAAACAGCACACTTGTAATTGCAAGTAATTGAAAAGAATCCATGCACAGCATTCCTCCCTGAAAGAATATTCACTTTCACTAAGTATTTGTGTGAAAGACGGAGAGGGACAGAGAGAGAGAGAGAGAGAGAGAGAGAAAGTGTGAGTGAGAAAGAGAAAAACACCTTAGGGACTATTTAAAAATTAAACTGTTTAGGAAGGAAATATTGCAAACAATGTAGGAAAACTACCGCCCCATCTCCCTCCTCCCTTTCCCCGCCAAGGTTGCAGAGAAATTAGTCAACACCAGCCTATCCCACTTCCTCGAAGCAACCAACACCCTTGACCCCTCACAATCTGGGTTCCGCAAGAACCACAGCACAGAAACCGCCCTCATCGCATGCACTGACGACATCAGGACCAAAGTTGACAAAGGCGAGACCGTCGCACTCATCCTCCTAGACCTCTCCGCAGCTTTTGACAACGTCTGCCACCACACACTCTGCACACGCCTCCAAAACATAGGAATCCGCCACAAAGCCTTAGACTGGCTCACCTCCTTCCTCACCAACCGGACCCAGAGAGTCCGCCTTCCGCCCTTCCACTCCAACACTACCAAGATCACCTGCGGAGTCCCCCAAGGGTCCTCCCTCAGCCCCACACTCTTCAACATCTACATGATCCCCCTAGCCAACAACCTCCGAGCACACGGAATCACTATCCTCTCCTATGCAGATGACACCCAACTCATCCTCTCCGTCACCCGCAACCCCACCACCGCCAAAACCAACCTACACGCCGCTCTCCTAGACACCGCCAACTGGATGACCACTAACCACCTCAAGCTCAACTCAAACAAAACCGAGATCATCATCTTCGGCCCCAACAAAACAACATGGGACGACTCCTGGTGGCCCACCGCCCTAGGCCCCGCACCCACCCCCGCAACCCACACACGCAACCTCGGCATCATCCTCGACCCCTCCCCCTCCATGACACAGTAAATCAATGCCTAACCTCCTCCTGCTTCCACACACTCCGCACTAAAAAAAAAAAAATCCTTCAAATGGATCCCCCCAGAAACCAGAAAGACAGTCACCCACGCACTCATCATCAGCAGACTGGACTACAGTAACGCCCTCTACGCCGGCACCACACTCAAACTGAAACGCAAACTCCAAAGAATCCAGAACACAGCCGCGTGCCTCGTCCTTGGCTTCCCCCGCCAAGAACGAATCTCACCACACCTCAAATCCCTTCACTGGCTCCCCATAGACAAGAAAATCACATTCAAGATCCTCATCCACGCACACAAATTCCTCCACAACACCGGCCCAACCTACCTCAATGAATCAGTAAACTTCCACACTCCCACACGCAACCTCCGATCGGCCGACCTCGCCCTAGCCACAGTCCCCCGCATCCAGTGCACCACCACAGGAGGCAGGTCTTTCTCCTACCTCGCCCCCAAAACCTGGAACTCCCTCCCCACCGACCTTCGCAAAACCAAAGACCTACTGGTCTTCAGAAAGAACCTCAAGACATCTTGTCCGACCAGTGACCCTCCTTGCCCCCCGCCCTCGCCCCCCCCCCCTCCCCCCAGTGCCTTGAGACCCTCATGGGTGAGTAGCGCGATCTACACATTTTTTGATTGATTGATTGATTGATAGGATATATTTGAGGCAGTGGAATCTGCAATACCTGAACTGGATATTCTGGAGCTCATGATGATGGGCCAATTTCACCTGTACTGAAAGATAGCTCTGGCTAGGAAGTGAACAGCTGCTGAGGAGATAGTGCCCACGAAGGATAATGAGATATATTCCATATGGTACAACTTAGCAATGAAACAAACTCTTAAGTGTAAGAGAAGATAGCAGCAAATGATTTGATACTCAATGGGCTGTCCTGCAGATCTCCACGGTAGAACTGTTTATTCAGGAATTAAAATCCTCATGAAAACTTCAGGTCTCATCAACAAACTCTGAAGATATGAGCCAAATAAAGGAAGTGGGACTCAACAGAGTCAACATGATGCCAGACAGAAAGTGGAGAAGCTGACTAAAGTTCTAAAGTCAGGAGTGAGCACAACGTCAACGTAATAACATTACAACTATAGTCTGGGTTAACAAGAAGGGTAGTGGAAGCAGCCGCAAATGTCAAGGGAGCGGTGGAGGACAGGGAAAAACAATGTAAAAAAAAAAAAATACTTACTGTTTTCGTTTCGCTGCCCGCCTCCTCCTGCTTCGCTACCCTTGTGGTGTCCCAACATTCGGGACACCAGCAATTCTGACACTGCTTTCATGCTAAACCACTCAGACACAGCCCTGGGATCTGCAGTGTACCCCTCTCCCCCCCTCGTAGTCCTGCCTTGCCCCTCCTTGCACTGGTGGCTCAGCCAGCAGATGAAAAATAAAACGCAAGTGCAACTATTGATTTATTTTTCATCTGGTGGATCAGCCAGTAGGGCGACGCTCCTCCGCCACTACGGAGGAGCCACCCCTGAGTGGAAGGTTGGGAAAGGGTGGTGCCTGTATTTGCTGACAGTCTTTATATAGTCACTTTAATTTTAGAATTATAAGTTTGACTAAAAACTATTGACACGAGTTAAAGAGAAAACAAGCCAACACTAAACGGGAAAGGAATATATATTAAGAGAAAATGATTTCAGTCCAAGTGTCACTGTACAGTGTAACGTTACCATTCTTACTTTCTCACGAAATTAAAAATCAACATTACTGTGCCTACTCTCTAGACTGGATGAAAGTGAAGAAGCAGGGCATTCGGCACGTGTGGATATTCGCCAGTTGTTTTCTTCACTCAATTAGAAACTTATTTCAAGAGTGATGCGATATTTTCAGCAACATGCATGTGGCTGGCAATGTTCCCAAAAGTTCTTGTCATTACTCACGGTAGTGGGTTCCTCTTCCACAGTATAAACCTGCTCTCCTCTGACCTTTCTGTGCCATGTTCTGAGTTACTCCCAGCCACAACCCGGAATCCATCCATCTTTTCGTCCCAGGTGCCTGCTAGCATAAAGTGCACTTTCCCAGAAAGATCCATTACCTCCCCAGTCACCTGCAAGGCAAAGCATAATATCAGACCCAGACTAGATCATTTCTTAAAAGGACAACATATACATCAAAGTCTAACACAGAGGTGGAAGTCAGATGACGCACACATTTCACTTAGGCTACTTTGTAAGAAAGGGGGCCCTAATGCCTACTATGGGCTTGGTCTGTCTTGCACTAATGAGGCCAAATGTCTGCTCTTGTGCTCAAGCAGCCGAGGGATCGACTAAAATACTTGTATCTGAATTTGTGCTCCCTGAAAAACGCTAGGTCAAGATAAATAGGTAAGCATGAACCCTTCAGTGTCGCCTAAATTATCCACAAAAATAAACCTTGTTTTCGTTGATGCACCAAGGGAATACATCCTCAATGAAAGGATTCAGGGTCGTCAGCAGATGGGGCCTAGGAGACTGAGGCAGAGCTCATTATTATTATAAATATAAAGAAAGCTACCTGCAATAACTGGCGACCAGACTGGGCATTCTGTACGGAGCCAAAGTATTATCCAGCCAGAAAAACCTCGGAACATGTCTCTAAGGTCTCTTAGCGCTCTGGAGACCAACAATATAATTTTCGGGGAATTACCAGAATAGCGCGATTCCGCATATAAGGAAGGGATGGAAGAGATGTGCGTTCGATGTAAACCTACTCAAGATGCACAGTCTGAAGTCTTTTTGTTTATGTATTTACGAATCACACTCTGTCACCGAAACAGTATCCTGGGACTAGGAACAGACAGGCAGGGAGAGCAATGATCAAAAAACAAACACACGAGAGATGGCAACGTCAGGTATATGCCAAAGCAGCATCGGTATAATGTTCCAAAGTTTGGGATCGAGGATCCAAAAAGGTCAGCCGCCCACTTTTTTGCTCGATCAAAAATAACACCACGGTATTAGGACCTCGGCACAGGGGGAAGGTATACTAAAAATGTCAGGCCGAGGAATAATGAAGCAGATGGAGGTCTCCACTCTCACAAGCAGGAACCCTGTTTGTCACCATTAGGTTTTCATAGTTGAAGTCTGAATAAATCTGTAAAGCAGTAAAACACATACTCTCTCAGATACCCACTTGTAAAGACTGATGGTAAAATGTCAGCAGAATCTAGGTGTAGACTGCGTATTCCTTCAAAAAAGTGACCACAACAGTCGGAAATGAACCTGAATAATTTAGCGCGGGCACCAAGACATTTCTTACTGCACAGCTGCTGGAGTATCAGGAAGAGCAAAAAAATGGACGGGAACAGCACAAGACCTACTTGGTCATCCTGATCCCCAATGGCCTAAGTTTGTTTACAATGGCCATCAAGACTGACTCTGCGCCACATTCTACCTGAGGCTTGGGTGGGATTTTGCCAGGGTACCTAGGCAGTACAGGAAATTCAACAGCTATTCAGAAATGATTTGTTGCGTCAACTTGCAAAGGAAGTCAGAAGTGTAATGAAAATAGTTGACTACTGTATTACAGTTCTCAAGTCACTCAGGTTTTTTGAGCAAAGCAGTGACTCCTCCAACTCTTATCACAGTGATGTGTCGAAGAAATTTCAGAGGGACCTTGGCAGTGGGAGCTGTTGCTTGCAAATCATCCATGGACACCCGGTGTCTAGCTAGCCAAAATAGGGGTTAAGCAGTGGAAAGTGAGCCTAATCTGAGGGTTTCAAAGGCAATGGTATTTGTAGCAGCAAAGCCTGCTCCCAATGTACTGCTGGTCGCATGAGTTTTAGTTTGACCTACTTAAAACATGCTTTTCCACAGAGATGCAGGTAGAGTTGACAGTTCGAAGTACAACGAATAAAGGGGGATATAACATTAACTATGGAAAGAGATGGAGTTGTGGCAAGCCCAAAAGAGATTAGAGCATCCTTTACAGCAGAGAAAGTGTTAGTAGTCTCGGAGGTAATGTTTTCTCTCTGCACCCGCTGAGGGTGGATGCTCCTGCCTAAGCTCAGAAATGAGTCCTCCACGCCACTGGCATGTCTCCTTATTGACAATATCGAGTGCAGAATAAATGATACATTTCTTCCACCTCGCAAGCCTGATTATTGACCCGAAAGTTATCTTGCAGTTTTGACAAGGGCAGTCTCTGTACCTTGTACTGTCGTACGGTGCCCCAGCAGGGTTTAGACAGGTGGTTCACCTCATTTTGAGTCCAGGAAAATGTCCTGGGCAAGTGGTCGAGTCACAATGAAGTTATCTATCTAGGCAGCAAGAGGTGATGGGAGTGAAGAAAAAGTTACAAAAGTCTCCCAGTGATCCACCCGGGGAAATGTACAACTTCCAACGTCCTTACAAGTCTACTGTGGTTAAGCAAGGTTCTCAGCAACATATTTAGTTATCCCATTGACGTAGATTGCATTGGCATGAAGCGCAGTGGCATGGAGTGATGTAGAGTAGATCGTTGAGTGCAGTGGCACAGAGTGCAGCAGAGTGGTATAGAGTGCAGTGGCGTAGAGAAGACTTGGGTGAAGTGGATTAGAGTGGGTGGAGTTGCATAGAGTAAGAAGGCCTGGTATAGAGTGCACTGGCGTAGTGTTGTAGAGCACAGAGGTACAGAGTGCAGTGGAAAATTCAGTGGCATACAATGCAGCATATTAGAAAGCAGTGGTGTAAAGTGGTGCAGGGGTGCAGAGCGCAGGGGTGCAGAGCGAAGGGGTGCAGAGCGAAGGGGTGCAGAGCAGAGTGCAGTGATGTAGAATGGTGCAGAGTATAGTGGTGTGGAGTGGTGTACAGTGCAGTGGTGTGGAGTGCTACAGAATTCAGTGGTAGAGTGCGGAGTAGAGCAGCTGAGATTTCAGCGGCAGAGACTGCAGTGTTAGAGTAGAGTGTTGGTGTGCAGGGGCGCAGAATGGCACAGAGTAGAGCAGCATACACACCAATGGCATAGACTACAGTGGTGCTAAGTAGAGTGCAGTTGCACAGAGTGGAGCAGCATAAAGGGGAGTAAGTGCAGGGAAGAGAGAAGCAGTGCAGAATGGAGTGGTCCAGGGTAGAGTGCAGTGTCATAAAGTGGCAGAGTAAAGGTGTAAGTGGTTTGAAGTGCCGTGGCATAAAGTGCAGTGGTGCTGAGTAGATTAGAATGGAATTCTGTGGATTTGCCTGAAGTGCACAGGTGTGGAGTTTAAGGATACAGGTAGAGTGTACACTGGTGTGATGTGTAGTGAAATTAAGTGCAGTGGCGCAGAGTGGAACTCTGAAGACTAGAGTGGAGTGGCCTAGACTGGAGTGGTGTAGAGTAGATTGGTGTAACATGGACTGGCGTAGAGTAGTACAGAGTACAGTGAAGTGGCGTAGAGTGCAGTTGTGTAGAGTGGGTGCTACAGAGTGAAGCAGAGTGCAGTGGAGTGGTGTAAAGTGATGTGGTGTGAGTAGAATGGAGTGGGGTATGAATGGTGAGGTAGCACACTGCAATTTCAGATAGCACATTTTCAATTGAAATAACCATTACATTTGCACAGACAAATAGTTTTACTAATAAAACCATACAACACAAATAATAACGTGTCGAAATGGCAACACACTTCAGAATTAACAAAAAATGTGCTTCGCCCGTGGTTTGCAAGTTCTGATATTTTCTGAAACACCTGCTCAGTTCATTTAAATGTTATTGTGTGCTAGAAAAAACCTCCCTTCTACCCCCAGTATCTAGCAAGGTTGTCACAAAAATCCTCTCACTTTCACGTCAGTGAAAAAAAGTAAAAACCAAGCTCCCTCTGAAAACCGAGCCTGACATTTTACCTCTGTCTTTGAATGTACAGTAAATGTGACAGGGTAAGATGAAGATTTACAAGCCTATTTACAGAAAGGAGCACTCGTGGAAGAAAACATGGAGAAGTAGTGTGAAAAGGATTTGCTCCTTGGGAGGGACGAACTAAACCTGGATAACCTAAAACAAATAAAGTCAGCAAACAGAAAGCCAGAAAATGTGAATTACAAACCACAAGGCCAATGGTATGCAACATGAGGAAGGCATTCCTAGGGAAGCTGTAGAAAATCAGACAACTGTGCTGTCTTGGAGGATTCAATCTAAACACGAGAACAGAATGACAAAAATCCAATCATTCGGACCGAAGAAACGCAATTTCAAAGTTTTAGGTAGATATAGCACCCAAAAGTACAAAGCGCCACTCACGGCCATCTGGTCGCGCTAGACCAGGGGAAAGTCACAAGTTCAGGCTGACCACGATGGAATGTGGACCAGATACAAGGACAAGGTTAGACCCACTAAAAAAGTTACCTTCTCAAAGTTCGGAGCAAAGAGTTATATTCATGGTGGAGGAGGCCATGAGGAGCAGGGAGACCGACCCAGACATTGCTTCACAATAGTCACCATGGGCTGTCACTTTTGTAACCAAAGTGTGGATTTCACACTGACAGTCATCGCTGGCATCTGCTATAGCATGAAAAGTCTAGTTCACTGGAGCTTTACTTTGGTGGTCGTCACAGGCAGCAGAGTCTCTGTGCTAACCTGCCAGTTATTCAGGGTAGCCTAGGATGAAGGCAGCAGGACTAATAATCCTTCTGAGAGAGCAGGGAAGACAGTGGCGTGCAGCAATTTTAGGAGGGGGAGCGGGCAGCACACTCACACTCATTCATTCACACACGCACATACATTCACTCATCAACATTCAAACATACACACACGCATGCATTAAACATTCATTTAAAAAATCTCTCTCCCTCTCTCTCCCTACCTCCCTCCCTCCCTCCCTCCGCTTGGAGGTCCCAGGAGGGTTGGGACTGCTGCCTTCCCTCACTGGCTGACCTGGACTGCTGCCTTCACTCACTGGCTGACTTTAGGTCAACTTCGTCACAGAGTGGGATGGGGTCAGTGAGACTGCTGACCCCACCCCACTCTGTGATGAGGTGTCACGGATTGACACTCACCCTGGGCACTTCAGGGCTTAAACCTGAAGCACCCAGGTCGAAATCAATGGGTGATGCTTCCCCTTATCACCGAGGGGAAGGGCCTCAAGGCACTTTGCTGAGCTGAGGAGGTCACGCCCATAGGAGCTGTAACCTCTTCAGCCCAGCAAACTTCAGCTCAGGCAACCAGGAGTCTTTGCAAATCGCACGTCTCGCTCCTGGCTGCCTGATCTGAACATGAAGAGTGTCCGTCAGGCTGACCTTTGCTCAGCCTGACAGGTACTCTTCATGAGCGGCAAAAGGTGTGGGGGGGCGTGGCCCCTCCGCCCTAAAGGACGGGCTGAGGGAAGGCCTCAAGCAGTCAGATGGCACAAATGGTTAAGACAAAAAAGGCACTTTTCTAAAAGTGGCATTTTCAAAATTGGGAATTCTGAAAATCCGACTAACATTAAAAAAGATTTAAAATTAAAATTAATTTGAGTCTAAACATATTAATATCTGCTCCCAATTCAGGGTTAGCCCTTTTTAAATGTAATAAGATAACCCAGTGTTAGGCAATGGGAGAGATAGGCCTTACAGTAGTGAAAAAAAGACTTTACGGCATTTTCACTACCAGGACATGTAAAACGTTACCTCAAATCTCTGACTTTAAACACAATGCACCCTGTCCTATTAGCCTTTAGGGCCTACCTTATGGGTGAATTATATCTAATAAAAGGAAAGGTTAAGGCCTAGCAAAAGGTTTATTTTGCCAGGTTGGCAGTTTAAAACTGGACTTCAGGCTGCACTGACAGGCTGGAGACATTTTTAAAAGGCTACTTTAGTGGGTGGCATGAGTGCTGCTGCCCAATGGTAGCATTTATTTTACAGGCCCTAGGTACCGTTAGTACCTTATATTAGGGACTTACAAGTAAATTAAATGTACAAATCTGGTGTAGGCCACTTTTACAATGTTTTAGGGAGACAGCACAAGCACTTTAGCACGGGTTAGCAGTGGTAAAGTTCACAGAGTCCTAATAGACAACGCAAACTGGCTCAGCAAAGGAAGAGAGTGGAGGCAAAGTTTGGGGTTACAGTGTCGAGAGGGCCAAGTCCAATAACCGGCTACAGAGTTATGTTATCGTAATCTTCTGTCTCTCTTCTCCAATGTGCTGTGTATAGAACCTACTTTTCTGGTGAGAATTTTATTTTCATTGTCGTAGAGGATGAGAAACAAAACACTTTCTTTCCAATTCTGACTTCTTTTGTAGGCTTATTTATCCTTTGTCACGTCTCAATTTACTATTACTGTGAGACAAGTTATGGTTCCAATAACGCTCAAAGGACTAGCATAAAAAAAAAATGAAAAATTATAAAGAAACAAATAATTGTAACTGGCACTGCCCAGTCCGCCCTCTATTTTATGTGCCTTTTATACCCGGCTGGATATGACACAGTCTTACCTGGGCCGTGGCGGGAGGCTGAGTTTAGTGCTGGTGGAGAGGCTATCACCAGGCTTCGCACAAGCTTTATTATTTGAACCCGTGCCTCACACTGTCTTCTCGTCCTTTCTGCCCTGTAGGCACTTAAGAAGTTCTTCATTTTATAGCCTGCTCGTCCTTCGTAAGTTAGTGCGAAGTGGAATGCTAGCTGAAAGAGCGCTCGGAGTCTGCTGTAAAGGTACACCATCGAATCCAAAGAGAATAACGAAGCCAACCCGAACATGGGCCTGTAGGCCACCACGGTTCAATTACAAGCACTTGCTCCAAAGGCCCAGTCCTTGAGTAACATTTGTAAAGCATTGTTCCCAATCTGTCCACTAGATGGCAGGATGTGCAAGAAGTTCAATCACGAAAAAACACAAGCAGGCTACCAATGTTCACTGCGTCGACTAGCTCAAGGTAAAGCCGAAGAAAGTTCACCTGTCGAAAGTTCTAGGGGGAAGGATAGTGCTGGAAAGT